>NW_026606776.1:1227500-1232500 GCF_029890125.1 Rhinichthys klamathensis goyatoka
TTCCCCGTAAGAAAATTTTGTGCATTTTAATGTTAAATTCATCAATCTGGTGCACTTTGAGAGTTCAAAACTAAAAGCTCCAACCCATATTCAGTGTGCAAATTGAACAAAGAAAAATTCAAACCTCTTTTAATTACAGTGTCTGTCTACATTACACTACTAAATAATAATAGATATAATATTAATCCCATGACAGTAATTGCCATAGGCTATATTGTAAAACAAATGCACTGAAAAATAAAGGAAACTTTCATGAGTATTGTACAAATTTCTATACTTGAAAGTAAGTTATATATTAGGAAGTAACCCAGCGCCGCCAATTAAGCAAAACAAAACAAAACGAATGTTTTGTACGAGTACGAGTACGAGTACCACCGATGTACGAGTTTTATGGGCCGTTAAGACAAAAATAGAAAAATAAAAGTATGAGATGTATGTATCGGCCCAAAAAGCACGTCGGGCCCGCGGGAATCTCCCGGTTGTCCCGATGGCCAGAACATTTGACACCTTAATGGATGAGATGAGAAGACTTACCTCTATACTGGGCTTTCTTTTTATCTTGTTGCTTTCTCCGTTTTCGTCCCTCTGCACCAGAGGGTTAACGCCCGTTTCACGCCGGGTTCACACCGGACGCTGAAGCGACGCGGAACGGAAATTCACGCGCGGTCCGGCGCGTGCCTGTTCACACCAGACGCGTGTTCTTCGCGGAGGTCGACAAGCGCTTCTGCTCAGTTGTTTATTCAGAGCTATTTTTTTTTTTACATCATGGGTAAGTAAATAACCTCATAATATAAATACAACATGTTTCTGTAACCAAGAAGTTTGTGCCTCTCCCTCTCGTTGTTTCCCTGTTTGTTTGTGTGTTCGCATTTGTCACTCGCGGTATTTTAATTTGAAAATTGCTTTTATTTTGACAATTGACCGGATAGTCGAGTGTTTCTTGGTGTAACTTCCTTCCGGAATTGACGCGGATCACTCGCGGCTCGCGGAAAAAATAGACCAGACGCCGAAACTGGCGCTTCACGGCGCGTGCCGCCTGCGCCGCTCCGCGTCTGGTGTGAACGACACCATAGGTTAACATGGGCGCCGAAAGGAAGCGGCCTCCGTTCCGCGCCGCTTCCGCGGCGCTTCAGCGTCCGGTGTGAACCCGGCGTCACACATACTCCGTTTGCAGTGCGTATGCGGTGCGTATTTTTTTCCGTACCCATGTTAACAGGTTAGAGCTTTCACACTGCACGCGGATGCGGTCCGTCGATCCGTTCCAGTTGCGGTGCGTATACAGCAGTGGCAGTGCAGAGATCGTTTCCGCACCGAGTCTATTTCTGCTGTGCTGCAAACGCTGAATTAAAGTGACAGCGCACGGTTCGTGGTCAAAATGAACACAGACTGACCTGAATATGTAGTAATTTCACCATAAATGCATTTAATTCAATAAAATGTAGTAATCTCACCATAAATGTATTTAATTAAATAAAATGAAACCATAAATGCATTTAATTAAATACTACTTTTTTCACAGTCATCTTTTTACTTTAAGACCGGGGTAAAGCAAAGAAAGCTACAATTTACTTCAACAAGGCCACATAATGAACGACACTCGTCTCATTCGTTGAGGTGGAAAAACAAGTTATTTGTGACATGCAAGATTTATTGTATACAGATTTGAATTATGCAAAAGAAAAGGTATGAGTCTGCTGTTTTTGTCAATTTTAAGTTTTAATTTAAAATGTTTGCGATTTTAATATAAGTACATGGTTAAATATGTTACCACTTGCTTGAGCAACTTAATATATAATCTAGGCCTATATAAAAGTAATGCATTGAATAATACGTTGTTTAAATTGTGTTTTAAACGTGAATAGGCCTACAAAGAGAATTGCACTGGAGGCAAAAACTTTTGCTGCTGATAACTTGATTTGATTGATGATTTTTTTAAATCCAAATAGTGAGTAAATGTGTTTGTGGTACAGCCGCGGATCAGTTGCGCACTGCAAACGCACGCAGCATATGTGAAAGCACTATAGCGCGTGCTGCTCCTGTACCGCATACGCACCGCAACACGCACCGCATACGCACTGCACACGGAGTATGTGTGAAACGGGCGTTAGACCGCTTCATTTTCGATCAGCGCGCGCAGCAGCCGAGCACTTGCCTAACGTAACCATAAAACGTAACGTAACGCAACTAACCCCCGCCCCCCCTTTAGGAAATGATCGACAATAATCATCCATTCAATCTAATAATCAGGTTGACAAGTAATTAAACGTATGGCTGAGGGGCGCCTTAGGATGATCATGTTTAATAAACATGTTTTTGTTTCGCTTGTCATTCTAATTCTATGATTAATGGGAAGTAGGCCAAGGGCGACACTAGAGGGCACCCGCGCCCCCAACACATTTGTCGCCCTAGGCAACCGCCTAGTTCGCCTATAGCAATCGCCGGCCCACTGTATCTATCTATCTGAGATTTCAGAGTACATTAAATGAATGTATTTTTTCCTCATAGCCATTAAAAGAATTGTACATGTAGATTCAAAGACTCTAATAATGCCCATACCTTCCACGGACCACAGCACAGGGAAGTCGTAGCAGTTGGATGTGGAAGTGGAGTCGGTGAAGCAGGCCCTCCACAGACTGGACCAGTACCAGCCCACGGATATGATGGAGCTCCCACCCTGCCCTCCGATAGAGGAGATCTTCCAGCCTTCCATGGCCATGGAGCAGGAGACAAAGATCCAGCCCAGGACCGCTAACAGGAATCCCCAGATCTGCATAGCACGGATCTTCATCTTTGCTCTGGTTCACACTCTGAGACGTCTATCTGATCGACCTACCTTACACTTTAGCCTTTCTTAGTTCTCAACACTTTGTCACTTCCAGCATCTCTGCCTGTCATTTGCATTATCATGTGAGTCTGTGATCCATTCGACTGTTTCCTCGTGAGGATCTCTTGCCCTGGCAGGTCAGTAAATCACTTCTGTTTTGTGCTGATGTGAATGGTTGACTCTCCATGTTCCCAGGGTCTTGTTTGTAAGTTTATGGAGGACAGAGAGAATGCTTACCTCGGGTTTTCAGCTCATATTTCATAAACAAGAGGACATACATGCAGGCGGACAGTCATTTTAAACCTCTTATTCATCATTTTACTCATTTCTTTTTAACAAACACAGCACAGGGCCCTTGTGAAGAAAAAAAAGAAGTACACTGAATTGAATTTAATGTTTTCACACACTTAATTGTATGTTATTTGCAATTAAAACACTGCATTGTAGTTTAAATTTATATGAAATACAATTAGCTGAGTGTTTTTGACCCACTTATGTACATCTTTATATGCAATTTCATAATTACTTCTATTGTCTTTGAAATATTTCTAAAGTGTAATGTTGAATGTGCTGCATGACATGCTAAACTAAATTAGGTGACACTTTATTTGAAGGTGTCCTTGTTACACTGTAATTACACATTTATACTGAGTAATATTAAGTACGTATATGTACTTACTATAAGGTTTGGTTTAGTATAGGGTTATGTAATAATTATACATACTTTTTATTACTAACTAAGTATAACATATGTAACAATTAGACTGTAAAATACAGTGTTACCCTTAGTTATATGTTAATGTAATTTCTGTTGAAACTGAAATACTTTGTAATGATGAAGCTGCAATTTATTACATTTCAAAAATAACTTTAAACGTAATATTGAATAACACTTCAGTTAAAATTATAATTAAGTAGGCCTACCTTATACTTGTGCTTTAGTCAACACATCAAAATAAGTGCATCTTTAAAGCACCTCAAAAGATTATTAAAACAATGATTTAAAACTAATGTACTTAAACTAAAACTTTTAATTTGACATTAAGTGCATTTTTTTAAAGTGTAATTAAAGGGATCGTTCACCCAAAAATGTCATCATTTACTCACCATCAGATTGTTCCAAACCTGTATGAGTTTCTGTCTTCTGTTTAACACAAAAGAAGATATTTTGTAGAATGTCAGTAACCAGTTTGGACCCCATTGAGTTCCATTGTATGGAAAAAATACTATGGAAGTGAATGGGGCCCATCAACTGTTTAGTTACCCATATCCTTCAAAGAAGAAAGAAAATTATGAAAGAATTTGTATTTTGGGGGGAACTATCCCTTTAACTGTTAAAAAAACAAAGTCATGAAAGTGTACTCTCTTTAAAGGTTCTCTAAGCGATGTCGGGTGACGTCACTTCTTGTTGACGTTTAAAGTATTGTCAAACAAAACGGAGGCTAGCTAGACCCTCCCTCCCATGCAGTAGCGGATATAGCGTGGGTACTTGGGTGCGGTCCCCCCAGGGCCCCGTGCCAATTAGGGGCCCCTCAAACACTGCCGATCTTGCGTCACTGGACAGGAACGGGGCCCTTGACAGCAGTGATGCCGGTAACTTTTTTCAGTAACGAGTAATTTAACGCGTTACTATTTCCAAACCAGTAATCAGATTAAAATTACTTATCCAAGTGACTGTGCGTTACTATTTTTGTCATTTTTTTTAGTAGAAATGATGGCTGATATGCGATATGAAACCGAAATGTGTGTGAGAAGGCAGAGTCGCGACACACTCCAACTCCAAGAGTTATCCTTCCCGTCCAGATCCAATGCTACCACATCTTTAAATTACCATTAGTATTATTTGAAGTTTATAAAACATTATAAAATACGTAGACCTACACCACAAAACTAGTTGAGGATAATTTCTATAAAATTGGGCAATTCCAGCGTTATGGACGTGACATTTGAGGTAAAAAAAAACTTGAAATGTAAATTCTCAGAAAATGCATTTAATACCAATATATTGAAACGTCTGTTTATCCATACTCCTTAATAAAGGAGTCCAGACATTAGAAAAATATCAGTCTAGTCTACACATGCGTTTTATATTTAATATGAGGGAAATACACATCCGTAACGGACATGACACAAAAAAACTTTAACTTTTAGTGGCAAAAGTACAAAAAGTAATACT